>NW_024884142.1:88880077-88898105 GCF_019232065.1 Centrocercus urophasianus | reverse complement strand
TATATATATATATATATATATATATATATATATATATATATATATATTTTATATATACACACACACACACACACAAATAAAATATACATATAGGAGATAACATATATACACAGGGAGAAGAACTTGACAGTTGTTCCCCTCTACTCCACCCTCATAAGGCCCCAGCTGGAGTACCGTGTTCAGGTCTGGGGCCTCTGGTACAGGAAAGATGTGGAGTTGTTAGAGAGAGTCCAAAGAAGAGCCTCAAAGGTGCTCAGAGGGTTGGAGTATCTCCCCTATGAAGTCAGGCTGAAGGAGCTGGGCTCAGCCTGGAGAAGAGAAAATTCTGGGGAGACCTCATTGCAGCCTTCTAGGATTTAAAAGGGAATTATAATAAGGAGAAGAATCTACTTTTTACTTTAGAATCATAGAATCACCAAGGTTGGAAAAGACCTAAAAGATCACCCAGTCCAACCGTTCACCTATTCCCAATAGCTCCCACTAAACCATGTCCCTCAACACAACATCCAGCCTTTCCTTGAACACCCCCAGGGTCGGTGACTCCACCACCTCCCTGGGCAGTCCATTCCAGTGCCTGACCACCCTTTCTGAAAAGTAATACTTCCTCATGTCCAGCCTGAATCTCCCCTGCCGTAGCTTGAAACCATTCCCCCTGGTCCTATCGCTAATGACACGAGAGAAGAGGCCGACCCCCAGCTCACTACAACCTCCCTTCAGGAAGTTATAGAGAGCAATGAGGTCTCCCCTGAGCCTCCTCTTCTCCAATTTGACAGATTTCCAATTTTGACAGATAGTGATACTAAAAGGGTTTTATGCTCAAGAAGGGAAGTTTTAGATCAGGTGTCAGGAAGAAGTTCTTTACTGAGAGAGTGGTGAGGTACTGGAACAGGCTGCCCAGAGATGCTCTATCCCTAGAGTTGTTCAGGACCAGGTTGGATGGGGCTCTGGGCAACCTGGTCTAATAACAGACCTAGAGGTTGCTGGCATTAACTGTGGTAGGGGGTTTGGAACTTGATGATCCTTAGGTTCCCTTCCAAAACAAGTAATTCTACGATTCTAAACATCACAATACGTTGTGCTCCCCTCACCACGCTAGCAGACACAACCATCTCCAGTAATCTTATCCACCCTGGTAAATCCAGGCATTAATTTCTGTTGAAGACATAGTCCCACAGAGGCAGAGTAAATAGCTCAAGCATCCCAAGCCAGCACTGTACCTTTGCCCTAAAGGAGCAGCCCCATTAGCAGTGCCTCTGCTATATTCAACCCAGACTTCCTAACAGTATCACATCATAAAACCATCATGCATCTGGTCCAAATTTAAGGCACAGTTGGCAGTACTTGATACAAGAAAGAAACCAAGGACTGAATTAGTATCCCACTAAGTTGGTTTTGGTTTTTTGTTGTGTTTTCTTTTTCCTCCAAGTCACAGATGGCAGAGCCATGCAGAGAAGTCCTTCATACACCTACCAACCCTTCCCAAAGGAAAAAAAAAAAACAAACAAAAAAAAAAACAAAAAAAAACTGTATAGGTTTTATTTTATGTTCTTTGAAAATGCCACTTCATTACCTCCCTTCCCACCTCTCCCCCCCCCCCCCCGTCTTTTTTTTTTTTTGTGTGTGTGTGTGTGTGTGTGTGTGTGTGTCTCAGGAGAGGTTAACAAAATTACTGGGGGATGAAACATACTCAAAACGGTCTTTCTGGATCATCAAACAGGATTAGCATATGAACTACACTCTGCAGTGCAGCACACCTGAAGGAGACAGGGCCGTTAGGACTGCACACACACCCTCTGCTCTGGCACTAACGAGGAATTGCAGCATGTGGTGTGTCTGCAACCTGTTGGTTACCAACTTGGTATTTAGAATGGAAGAAAATAACCAAACCGAAGTGCCTGATGCCAAGGGCTGAACTATAGCGTTACACCTTGGTGCTCCTTAGAGCACTCTGGAGTCTCACCTCCAGCAGAAGCTTAACCAGTTCTAGTCCAGCCACGCCACAAGCATGGTACACACAGCAAGTAATCCCCAAAAACATGCCCCCAAAGAGACTTGCTTAGTTGCACACATGCCAGATAAGAGCAGGCCAGAACCACACACTCCAAGAAGTTTAAAACTGAAGAGCTTTACCTCCTCATAGTGAGGCGACAACCCACCAGTTGTAAGCCTTCAACAAGGAACAGGTAGCTCTTCCTTCTCCAGTGAGAACTGGTGTTCCCAGCTCCTCACCAGATAGGTAATCCTCCTACTTATTTCCTTTAATGCATCACTAAATCACTCAGGTCATCAAGAACTTGCACGCTTCATTTTGCACAGGATTCTATTAATTTCTGCTCTTCTAATGACCCAGGCAGGCAATACTACCACAGTGTTCTTAAGGCAGCAGCTTTTCCTTCTTTTTGCTTTCACTTTTTGTTCTACTGCCACTTAATGAGTTGTGAAAACAAAGCTTTACATGCACCTGTTGCAAAGATAGGCGGCATCAGACACAGCTTCAGATCACCCAAGAAAGATAACAGTTGCAATTTGGTAACAAAAAAGAATCACTTACCTTTTTCCAAGGACCAGGAATTTCCAAACACTCCAAAGGAGGCAACCTCTAAGTAGAGCTGCTTGTAGCTGCTAGCCCTTAAATGAGAACAGGGAGGGGTAGACCCAGGGTTCACCCCTTCCACTCACACAAGTGAATTGCTCACACCTGTGCTCCCAGGGTTGGCTATGCCCCTTCACCAGGTGCTCAATCACTGGTCCAGGCTGTGACCTAACGGTTCTCAGACACCTGTGCAAAAGAGTAATTATCTTCCATGCAAAATGCATTTTACAACACCACACAGATCACAATCAGAAGCTGCTGTTGAAGATGGCAGAGATTTCTTTTAAATCAGTATTTCTGATAGGTCCATGGAAATTAAGCCAGCAGAAGCAAGATCCTCCATTGCATTCAGTCAGCACTATTTCCTGTGTACTCAGGTATGTTAAAGTTTGGTGGGGAGAGCAGTTAAATTCAACATAGAAGAAAAATGTATGATGATGGCCTACACACAACTTATTAACAGCTGCTTGCAAAGTCAGCATCACCATTGTAATCTACCAACCGCTCCTTTGAGATACGTATGAGAAAGGTCCTTCATCTTCACATTTTTTTTATTTCTTGATTTTTTGTCTGACCAGGAATATGCCAGCTGTAAGGACACTCCGTGCTGAACACCTTTGTCTCCAAGTATCAATCAGGATATGTGAGATGACTGATAGCAGGCAACAGTAAAACAAACACACCACACTCCTAAACATCACACTGTACCCTTTCAGCTTAATTAACTAAATCAACTACCTGATGAGTTAAAATTCTCATTCAGCGCAAGGCTCAGGATCAATGTCTGTCCTTTTACAAACTGCAAGGCTTGGTTCTCCACGTTCACATATGTCCTGTAACCTACATGGTGCACAAACCGAGTGGCTGAGCACTGCAGAGCAGGAAAGCAGGTGTCGTCAGGGGTAGAGAGCCAGAAGGGACCAGGAAAAAGGAGATTGAGGAATGGGACCAGATTCACAAGTGATGTGAACCAGAAAGTCACAGAATCACAGAATCACCCCCCTAGAAAGTAGAAAGTCCTGTTGTTTCCAGTCATCAGCTGGAAAACAGGGATCATCCCCTCTCTTTTGTCTGCTTTATGGTTTTTTCCTACTGTAAACTCTTCAGGAGTGCTATTGTCTTTATATAGCATCACCTATATGTACATCACCTAGTGCAAAAGATCCCAAACCATGCTCAAGTCTTGCAGTGAAATAGTAATTACTTGGTTCCAGAGGTTTCATTCAGGAGCAGCAGTGCTCCAGTGCTGCCAGATGAGCAATTGCAAATTGCTGCGATCCAATGACAGAAGATTAATTTTCATTCATCTACAGTGTTTATTATTGTTTTCCTATATTTTCATATCACCCTTCTGATCTCTTTACTAAATGGTTTAGTAAGTTCCATTGTTGATTACAGTTATTCTGATCCACCCTAGCAGCCTAAAGTGTTTATGGTCAGTGTAATTCAAATCTCTTTGTTATAGTCTTAGGAATCTCCTGAAAATAGAAAGTAAAACTAATGGGAAACACAAATGTTTTATAGATTCTATGCACATCTTTCAGATTAGTAGCCAGCTAAACAGACAGTAGGGGAAAAAAGCAGAGATCAAAATCTAGGTCAGAATAAGTGCTGGCCAGGAGTCCACACGATCAAGTCTCAGGCTTCCCACAAAAATGGAAAAAAGAAAAAAAGAAACAAAAGAAAGAAAAAAAAGAAAAAAAGAAAAAAAAAATTCTAGCAGGAACAGTGGTCAAACTGACCACATTCTGAAAAAAAAAAAAAAAAAAAGACATTTCAGACACTCTATTACTCCCTCCCACCTGTTTCTAGTACACCCACTATTAGCCATTAACTTGATGGATGCTTCATTACTTGTGTTGCCAGCTGGTGCTCTCCTTGTCCTGCCTCTGTGAGCCCCAGCCTTGCCTCAGGCTGCCTCTCCTGGAGGTCTCACCACCTCCAGCTGCCAGCAGACAAGACAGGAGACCCAGCACTACGGTCTGCCCTCTCCTTACCAGAACAAAGCCCCAAACACCTCTGCAGCAGTGGTCAGTGGCACCATTTGCACTCCACATGCTCTTCTCTCTGTCCTTTTTAATAAGCTACAGGCATGACAGCTCTTTTGGCAGATGCCAGGTACCTGGATGCTACAGGTTTTCTACTTGTGAAACACACAGGAAAGGGAAAGTGAGGTTTAGGGCTGCAGGACAGCTGCAAGTAGCTCAGCAGGGCTACATGGTGCAGTTATCAGTACCTCCAAAGCCCAGAGCCCTGCCCATGCCTTTGCCACACCTGCAGTTGAAAGTGCCATTAAACACAAGTGCTGGCCTTTCAGGTAAGCAGACAGCAGCCCCAGCCATTTCAGACCAGGGTTAATGCTTCACTAAAGTCATGTCCTCAGGCTACGCTTCTCAAACCTAGCGGCATAATTTTTAAAGCCTCACTTTCAGAAATAACTTAAGCACTTAAATGGAAAGTTTTAGTGGCTTATGTTGAGATTTACACCCTTAACTGCTGAAGTTATCCTTGAAATGGCTCCAGCCATTTCACTTCTCCTCTGGTTGAGCCACCAGAGTTCCAAGGCAGGGACTGTGGCCTCTCACTCTGTGAGGCTGGGTTGTAGCTTCCATGTCTAAATCCCTGGCACTGCTGGGTGCCTGCGTGTTGGCAGTAAGAGCTGGCCTTTTCCTTGTGGGGCTGACTGCAGTCCTCGTGGAGCTCCCTTTACTTCTGAGGGGCTCAAAGAGCCCGCCACCCTGTTGCCAAATCAATCTTCATTTGATTTGAAACTCATAAAATACCGATATTTCTCAGAGGAATTGGCCAGGGCGTCATCACAGGAACACCAACATTGAAGTACCCCACTCTTTGAAGCTGGCACTTTAATGATTAATTAGTGCTGTAGTACTGGAAATACACCTCACTTGAGGCAGTTTAAGCTTCTCTTTGTATAGATAAATACTATGATTCACATAAAAGGATAACCCGGAAATGCAGGACACAGAGGGTGAAGATTAAAGCACAAGCCTCCGTCCACATGCAGATGTTTGCCCAACAGGACTAATTGGAGAACCTGTACAGCTTTAGGGATTGTTTCCATTAAACTGCTTACATTTTCCAGTCCACGACCTGCACTGCAAGAAAGGACGACTGTTAGTGTAGAAGGAAATTTGTCCATGATGTTTTTAAGGAGACTTGAGCTTTAAAGAAACATCCATCTATGGCAGGTTGTGGAAGAGTAATCCTTGCCTCAAGCATTTGAAGAGAAGCCATTTCCCTGTTCTGCTGTCACAGCTACGCATTTAAATGTTTCCAAATATGCTTGGGGCTCTCAGTCCCGCTACCACGGGCTCTCAGGACAAAGCATAACGTGGGAGGGAAATCTTCCAGGATGCCACACCAAAAATCTGGTGCTGACCTTGTCAAAGGCAGCCTACCCAGTTCTAACACCAGCCCTCACCCTTCTTGTTTGTCCCTATGGCATGCAGAAGAGGACAAGAACATGCAATCTAATCAGAAATAGTTTATAGGTGCCACCCCAGCCAGAAATAACTACAGTGTGGAGGGCCCAAACCTGACCATGTTGTGCCTTCTCATAAAGTGCTGTGGGCCACCTCCTGCCAGCAAAAGGCTCCCACTGCAGCTCCAGCCCCCCAGGAGGCACAGGTGTGTAGTGGCTGCAATATCTGACTCACTATAGCACTGAGGAGCATTTGCCAAAGAACGCTGTGACCCCATGTACCGTGTGGATACTCTGTCCCTCCATCACCACGATGGCAGCCAGTACACAACTAAATGCTGGGGTGTTTTCTGGGAGTAGTTCTTTCTTCTACATATTCAGTTCCAGAGACATATCCACTGTAGCAAAATTTTGGGCTTGTGGGGAAGAAAATACTTTCTTCAAAACAGGAATTCTGGTTTTCGCTTCCCGCTTGTCAGTGATGTGGGGACTCATTTCTCTGTATTCAATGTTTCCATCCATAGCAAGGGTGTGGGATAACCCTTAATTGATTTGCTTTGAGATCATCACATCAAAGCTGCCCTTGAAGTACAGATCATTACTGTTGTATTGGCAGTAAGTACAATTTAATATTAACTAGCAGAGCTACTGGAAAGGCTCTTGGTGGAACCTGAAAGGCAGAAGAATTGCCAACGCTTTGCATTCATTACAAAAGTTAAAACTGAGCACAAGTCCAGTAAAAAGGCAGCTACACCTCAGAGGTGAATCACAGCCCGTGGTCAGGCAGCCAAGGGGCAAGGCCAAATATGTTATTATACACTCGCATCACACAAAACAGGAAAATTGTCCTATGGTTTTGACATCCAAACCCACTTGGCTTTAGATGAATCCCACATAATTCCCAAACTGAATCAGAATCTGAGGTAGAAATACAGAATGTATAGCCTGTGTAATGACAGATCTCTGCCCCTGGTTAAAGCTGAAGGGAATGGTATAAATACCATCAGCTGGAAAATCAGAAAGCCAGCTGGGAGGATTTCTAAGAGTGCAGTGTGAGTTGTGCTATGGATTTTGGGAGAGCAAACCTCCTCCCAGAGGAGGACTGACCTGGAGAAGTGAATACCCAAGGCTAGGTCACTGATCTCAGCCAAGCAAGGTGATCACTTGGACCCTGAACTCTCACCTCAGCAGACGTGTCAGACATCAGACTGGTGCCTATTCCTACACAGAAGTACAGGGACCAGAAAGGGTGCATGCATCTGCTTGGGTGTGTCAGTCTTTTTATCCTTTTTCCTTTTCTTCTCCTCTATCAATTCTATATTTGGTCTAAGACTTTGTCCCTCCAAACAATCTGCCAAAACCAAGCTACCTCTAGGTAAAGTTTCAGTTTGAATGATGAAAATTTCAGCATTTTCTAAAGACAAGAAAAAAGAAAAATGCTTTAAAAGCCTGGAAATAAGTACCTGAAGGTCATTTATTATTATGTATACAATAGCAGCAGCAGCTATAGCTCCCAAAATTGGATGAAAATTGCAGCATGGAAACTGCATTGCGTATTCTGACAAAGTCCTCAGCAGAGGGCTCTGTAAAGGAACACTCTATCTTCCAACACCAGCACATATAAACCTCTGCTCCATCAGGGTGAGCTTCCCACCACCCACAAATCCTGAAAGATGGAGTGGATCCTGCTTATACCCAGGTATATGACCGGCAACCAACTCATTAATTACTTCAGTGCTGCACAGCATCAAAAGCAATGGAGCCAGATTCCAAGTGTCACACTGGCAAATTTGCAGGACCTGTAGTTTCCCAACAATTCCTCTCAAATGAAAGAAAAAAGAAGAAAAAAAAACCAAACACCAAAAAAGTGACTGCCTGCTGCTTAGCACATTAATGAAGTGCCCTGAGACCAATAACTGAAAGCCTGAATCCACTTACTTTTCTTTTCAGAAATTAATAAACCAGGATCTGTTGATATTGCCAGACACAAAACCCAAGCACCAACTCTTTAGCTCAATTTTGCAGTTCTGGTGTCTCATATTCTAGGTGTCCTTATGTGTTTCCATGTTACCATTTTATTTGAATAGTCCCCTCGTTTTGTTCTGATTATCTTCAAGAGATACATCAGAACAATCCAGACTGGTTCTGTAAATGAATATTAGTGATGGAAGATTTAGAAGATAGCTTTTCAGCTGTTTGGGGAGGGAGGTGGGGAAGATCTACATTCATTTATTTTTCTGAGACTCAATCCAAAATGAAAACCACCTGCTGCCCTATTTTAGAGGGATGGAGGAGAAAAACGAGATGTTTCCAAAAGCTGACATGTATCAAAACTTGCACTGTAGAACCAGAGCTCATTTTGTCTGTTGGAAGGCTCTGCAGTGAGTGACAGAAGAAGAACAAAAACAGAAGGGAAGAACCCCAAAGCCACCAAGAATAAAGTCAGGACAACCATTAGCTGCTGGGTGCATCAGACACGGGGAGAACACCACAGGCACTTCCTCAGCAGCTCCACATCTCAGCATTACAGCGGTCTCAACAGCTCTCTGCAAGAAGGCACCATGGGCAACCCAAAGAGCCAAGGTCTGAAAGGAAGGAAGAGGTGACTGTGAAGCAATCCCACGTGCCCAACCAGTAAGAGCCCCTCTCCCCCCCATGCTCAGATGCTGGCAGGGAGGAACATGTTTCCTTCGGGCTGCAGTGGGCAGACCGGTTTGGTGACAGCATCATTTGTTTTTCCCTGGCCCCCGCATGCCAGGTGCTGCCCCTCATAACCCTAATCTGTGCCTATGGAGGAGCACCCCATCCTGGCTTCCTGCACAGCAGCGCAAGCAGCTTCTGCATTTCCCTTATCATCAAGGGAAGAAAGATGATCTTATGGCCACAGGTAAGGATTAGAGGTTGGTATCTGTGTCCTTCTTCGGGCGATGCTGTTGGGCAGATTACTTAAACTTTATATACTTCCTTGTATGGAAACTTTACATTTGGAGATGAGGAAATCACCATACTTCCTTCCTCCTTGGAATGAAGTACCTGTCAATTCTTTGTGAGATGCAAAGGGATCGAAATCCCACACAACAGGCCTACAGAGGCTTTTCAGTGGATTCTATAGCTGGAGGGTCCCATTGAAATGCAAATACCAGGCTCTTCCCAATTAAACAAGGTACATGTTCATATACACTGGATAACCTAAACTAAAGGAAGTGGAACAGTATCTATGGAAATAAAAATCCTATTCAAAACTTTGTCTATTAGAACAAATACCTTTAATTGCACCTAGAAAGGAACTGCTGACTGCAAAGCACCTGTGTGACACAAAGCCAGAGGGAAGTGCCTCTGTGTGCCAGGGAGCAGCAGGGCTGTAACCTGCTCCTGAGCTGCCTGAGATGGCAGTCCCCAGCCTCATGGCAAAGGATGCAGGCACAGCCATGGCGGCCCTCTCAGCAGTAAAAGCTAATCCTGTTAAAGCTGC
Source organism: Centrocercus urophasianus (assembly GCF_019232065.1). Classification (NCBI taxonomy): domain Eukaryota; kingdom Metazoa; phylum Chordata; class Aves; order Galliformes; family Phasianidae; genus Centrocercus; species Centrocercus urophasianus. The sequence continues at coordinate 88,888,598 of NW_024884142.1, read as the reverse complement.
TTCCCTGCTGCTGTGGCTGGATGTGTGGGCTGGGGCTGGAGAAACCCCGTGAAGGTCTCAGTGGGAAAAAATTCTGCTTTTTGTCTGCTGTCATCGAAGCTGTGTCAGAAAAGTGGGCTTGTACATGTGTGGATCTAGCAAACAAACATGTGGATGCGGCTCTGTTGATCCTATTTCAGCCCATTTAAGAATCCGGCCCACAAAACTGCTTTGGGTTCAAATTACTTCTGGAAGGGGGCATTGACCATAATATAACAAAGGGAAGTCACTGCTGATTGCGAAGCCTGGGCTCATTTTTCACAACCGGTGACCCATTTAAGCTATAGAAAATTTCTATCTAAAGGTGCAAATACCACTTTTTGTCAGTATAACAAAAAACAATATGCAGTTGCAGTTCATTTAATTAAAGGGGCTAATTTCCTTCAATTGTCTGTTACAGCATCACACAGGTGTTCCATTTCAGAGAGCATTAGTGCACGGCACTTTAAGCCTAAAAGCTAATTTTTAACTTAACCTAATAATGTCAGAAATAATGACCTGTGATTACTGCCTTGTGAATCAGACCCTATGATACTTAAAATAATTAGCATCAAAGGCTAATGGGGAGCTTGCTAAATTCATTATCAGCCATAAACCATCAGTGCTGAGCTGAACTTTACACTGAATGTTGGCGTGGGTTCCCTTGCCTTTTGGAGGTGGCTTTATAATACAGTTAGCTTGGAAATGTAGTTACAATTTTGGCTACCAATCCTTCTTAAAGGAAGAAACTGTGGTATCAGTACCAAATGTGATGTGATTAAAATCAAGAAACAATTCCATGTGGTGTCAGTTGTGTGTGGAGCATACCTTCCCCCAGACTGCAGAACTGCTTCAGTTCTACTCATTCCTACTCTGACCCCAACCATGGCCAGTGCCACCCATAAACCCCTCAGTGGTCATCACTGGGGCCTTGCAAGGTTTGCAGCTACCAAGCCTTGATGCAGGTTTCTCAAGACTTCTTCACCTCTAAAGGATATTTTTTACAACCTTTTTTGGCAGTCAGAATTCACCAGAAGGAAATACAGATTTCTGCCTCTGCAAAGCCTCCTCAGCCAAGCACACACCAGCACACATGCAGCCTGAGCTGGAGCCTAAGAGCCAACCAGCAGACCTGAGCAGAGCCTAAGAGCCATACACAGACCACTCCTCTGCGTATACCAGAGTAGAACAACTGCCATTTCTGCATGCTAAACAGTATATAGGAAAAAAATCTTCACCAAAAGTGTGGTCAGGTACTGGAATGGGCTGCCCAGGGAGGTAGTGGAGTCATCATCCCTGGAAGTGTTCAAGAAACATTTAGATGTTGATCTAAGGAATATGATTTAGTGGGGAAACAGCGGTGGAAGGTTGGACTGAATGGTCTTGGAGGCCTTTTCCAATCTTGGTGATTCTATGATTCTATGATTTTCTGTACAACTGTCACATAGGACGTCTGCCCTGGTGAAGGCTGTGTGGCTGTTAATAATGTCTGCTGAGTACAAGCCAAAGCTTAGGCTATGCTTGAAACTTCTCCAGGTGCTCAGATTTCCTGAGGTAGCTCTGCCTGACAAACAATAACAACAACAGAAGCCTGAAAACAAGCATGCATTTGGAGAATTTCCTCTTGCATCCAGGAGAGTTCTGAGAAGCTCAGCTGAGATGTAGAGCTGTTAATACCTTCTTACAAGCGTATCTACAAAATGGATAGCAAAAACCCACTGGCTTTGAGGTACAAACCAAATTAGAAACAGGGATGGGAAACCTCCCAAATGCCTATAAGGAGTTTGGCTAAACAGCTCTGATGCTTGAGTGTTTGACTTGATATAATTTCACTGAACGTCAGAGTCCAACACCTGAGGATTCCCTTGCTTTAGAAATGCTACATTTGATCTTTAAGCCGGTTAAAAAGATTTTGAGATTTTTGCCCCGAGGTGCTTGAAAACAAAAATTCCCAATTATAACCACTTTGAATGCCAGAAATCCCAAATGTCCTCTTTCTCCCATTTATCCCAGCTGCCGCCTTGCCACAGCCCAGCATGAGCTCTGTGAGACCAACCGTGGCCAGTATCCAGGAGGACAACCTCAAAGGAAAAGAAGTAACCCAGACTGAAGAATTTGGAAATATTTCTGGCGGCTTGATAAAGTTTTGCAGATCACTCCTGCTTCAGCTAGGGCATAGCAGTGCTGCAGCAGGCTGTTCTGCAAAAGGCTCTCTGAACTCACCTGTGTTCAGGACAGATCCCAGCAGAGGTTTTACACAATTATGAGCATCTTAGCTGGTTTTCACCCGTTCAAAGAATCACAGAATCATTAAGGTTGGAAAACACCTCTAAGATCATTGTGTCCAACCACCAACCCATCCCCACCATGCCCACTAACCCATGTCCCTCAGTGCCACATCCCCACAGTTCTTGAACGCCTCCAGGGACGGTGACTCCAGCACCTCCCTAAGCAGCCTGTGCCAGTGCCTCACTGCTCTTTCTGAGAAGAAATCTTTCCTAAGATCCAACACAAACCTCCCCTGGCACAACCTGAGGCCATCCCCTCTTGTCCTATCACTGTCACCTGTGAGAAGAGACAGACCTCCACCTGGCCACAACCTTCTTTCAGACAGTTGTAGAGGGCAGTAAGGTATCTCCTGGGTCTTATCTTCTCCAGACTGAACAATCCCAGTTCCCACGGCCACTCCCCATGGGCTGACATGAGCTGAAAGCTTCTGCTAAGATTAACACACAATGAATATGAAAATGAGACAAAGGCAGGTGGCAATCTTTTATGGTCCTTTCCATTTGGGGTAGTTATTTCTTTTTTATGCTGCAGACATTTGGTCTGATTAGATTGCAAGTACACCAATAATTTCAAACAAGTGTACAACCTCCCTGGCAGTGTCCAGGGATTACAACCAGAGCCAGCTGCTCTAAGGTCCCCTTCCCTCCAGACCTATCTTCTGTGACACCTCATGGCTGAGCAGCTCCTCAGCCCTCCCTGCTGCTAGGTGGAGCTTAGAGCACTCTGCTTGCCTGTGCAAGTCAGCAAGCAACAAGTCTGCAGAGGGTGGAAGAGACTCCTGTGGTCCTCCTGCCAGCTGCTGTGAGAGATGTGCAGCACACTGAATGACAGCCGGGCAGCTGGGATGCTGGGAGGAAAGCAGGTGAAAGGAATGAGGAAGAAAGGAAAGGAATGGAAGGAAGAGTAAGAAAGAGACACCAAGAAGAAAAAATAAGTTTCAAATGTAGGTATTGGCTAGCTACTGGAACACGCTTTTGCAGGGTTTTATTAGGGCTGGTATGTGGAACAGGAATAAGTACACTACAGAAACATCATGACAGCAATGCTACAAAGGAAATGAAGACCAGCTCTATGGTTCACCTGGAAGGAGGAAGGTGCATATGAACTTAGCCTATGGAGAATATAAAAATAATTAAAAAACTAAAACAAAAATAAAAACCACCTGGCTCTGAAGCATTTGACATTAGCTCCTCTGTATCCCCACAAATGGATTTCCAGCCTTTGCACATTCCATATACAAAGCTATGGCATGAGATACATGCAGGACTCCTTAAGAGCCACACAGAATATAACCCTGCTTCTTTTCCTTCACACAGCATGATGTAAGCAGAAGTTACTTGCTGCAACTTTGTAGGATGTTATTCAGCATGACATGAAAATCACATGGCAGAAATGAGTTTCTGTCACTAAGAGACGCTGCCCACAAAGAGCACCTTGCTACAGGTTTTGATCTATGGGCACTAGAAGAAACCAGTGTTGGGATCTGGGAAATAAATTATTTTCCACCAGAGCAAACACCATATTGCTAATCTGTGTCTTTAAACTGAACTTTCAATAGCAGTCTGTGGGAGAAACTGAAACGGGGCAAAGCCTTATGTCTAAGTAACATCAACAGCTGAGGCTTTTACACGACACCTGGCATTGGCCAGTGATGAAGGATCTCACCGCAGTCACAAATCTGTTGCTCCACCTCCCTCTATACACACACACATGTATAAATACACACACAGAGTTCAGTGGCTGTGTTCTACAATCAGCTCATGCTTTCCCCAGTCACACATGTCCCATTACATCTCACCTGCCCAGCTTTTAAGCCTGTGCCTGATCCCACTACACAGCAGCTCTCAGCTGCTTTTTCAAGGAGGAAGGGACCAGGCTGCAACCCTTGGAGCTGTGCCTCCTTCCCAAGACAGACCTGGGGTGGTGAGGCACCTCTCTTCATTTGGCTGGCCAGCACTAGGTCAACCTTTGCAGCACCCGGTGCCTGGATCCTCAGGGTGTGAGCTGTTGTCGTCACCTTGATGAGGAGCTACTGTGATGGTTCCGTGCCACTGGCTGGTGGAAATGATTCTCTGACAATCTTTTCAGGTGCACTGCTAATTTTCAAGGAATCCTGCCGATAGGTTTTCATTGTGTAACAGCCAACCTCAGGGCCAGAAATGAACAGAGATGTTAAATCAGAGCACTCCCCACCAGTTCCCATGTCAGGAGCTCAGCCAGCTCTGCATCTGACCTCTGTGGCTCAGACCCGTTCTGAGCTCTGATGCTCAGCAAGCTGAAAGGACTTGGCAGTTTCTCCCTATTGCTTATAAGCATCCATCAAAACAACTGTAAATGAGTTATGTTTCAAGTATGCAAGAGGTTGGTTCTCTATGCCAAAAAATGATTAGCGTTCTCAGGCTTCCAGCAATGCAAAGCAGAGTCTGAGATGTCCTGATGAGAGATATATGCATTTCCTCTTAGACAATTAATATTAGGGGTGGGTTTTATTGCCATTCTTTTTTATGTTGTTAACATCCTGCCCTCTTTCCTGGTTCCTCCCAAAGAGCTACAATGCAATTTGCAAAACTCCCCTTTGTAAGATGTAAACATTTACTAAACATTGTCTTTTCACTTTGTATTATGACAAAAGAATAGAAGTCAAGATGTTAAATATATTTCTGTATTTGCATCTGAAAGCCCCAGGCCTTCCTGCACACACTGCAGATAACTTCCATTGTTTGGAGCACCTTTTCTGTAGATCAACATCTCCACAAAAATCCAAAGGCAAGGCCTTTTCTGAAGCACTTTGTTGGACTGTCTCTCACTCCGTGCATTACAGACCCATTAACACCGTATGATGATCACCTGTGTTATCCCATCTCATTATCTAATATTGAGACACACAGCCTGCCTCACAAACTCACTGCTGGGGATGTGAAAGTGAGAGGTCAGCGTATCTGGCTTATTTTCCAGTGCAATTACAGATAAACCAGAGGCTGAAACTACCTCCTCGCAGGTCATTCCCGGAGCTGTCATGCACTTTGGCATCAAAGCCTGGAGTGGTTACACTGATCCAACTGTCTCTGTGAGATGGCCGAGCTGTATCGGCTCTCACGGGGTTTCTGCAGGCTGCCAACAGACTCAGCAGCCACCGAGCAGCCCAGGAGGGCAGCGACTGTGGGCAAACCCTGAACCTGGAGCACAAACCACCAACGAGCTGAAGACTCTCCTGAAGTCAAAACACCTGGAAGCACTTCAGTCACTTCCCTCACTTCTCCGCTAGATTGAAAAAATCCAGTGGCTGCATCAGCTCCACCTCTGCCAGAAGCCTTCAGAATGAAAACAGGACCTTAAACCTAGTTTTGATGGAGATGAAGTGTGGAACATCCAAAGCTCTTTTTCCAGCCTCATTAGCTGCCCCAGGTGGACATTTGCCACGATAGCAGCACACAGCATACCCAAGCTACTCTCATTTTCGCTCCTTTTGCATTTGCTTCTTTCTGCTTGCTGCAAACCTACATTCTACAGGTAATAAGAATTCACACTGTAACTTTCTCCAAGGGCTTAAAATGAAACTAGTTTTTGCAGTCGTATTTCATATCCACAAGCAATTGCTTTTCCTTTCTCTTTCTTCACCATTCTTGTGCATATAGTAAGAGTAAGAGCACAGTTTATCCCATTGCATGCATGCACGTGTGTACACATACACATTCTTTAAGCTTAATTATTTGGAAAATTTCCAGTTAAAATTCCTACTAAATGAGCAAACATCATTTAAAGAAGACGAGCTTAATGCCACTTGGCATTTTTCTTCAAACAAGAAGAAAGTCCAGTGCATGGAGATGTAGTGCTGACTCCCTGATACTGATGTGACGCTGGGATGTGAATTTGCACAGCTGATTCAGTTAGGTGTTTTTCTAAAGGCTCAGGTTTTCTAGAGCTACACCAATGGTAGCACGGCTTAAATCTTTTTAAAGCTACACCACAGCCACAGAAACCATCTTTGTGAATTTTTTGGAGGGAGGTGGGGCTGTTTGTTTGTTTTCAATAGCCTGCTAACCTCCTTTTCTGCTGCAGACAAAGCCTTGGGGCCAATCCTGCAAACACCTCTGGTATTGTTCAGAGCCCTCGCTTTTGCACCTGCCAGGAAATTTGTAAGATCAGAGACTCAGATCCACCTTTTGCAACTTCTTTGCCTTCCTGGAAACTCCCCCAGAATAGCTGCCTGGGTAGGATTAGGCTCTTGCTTTGGAAGTTGATTATGTGATCTCTGTTTCGTTCAGCCTTGCCAGCTGGGGCTTACCTCCAGATGAGTATTTCAGCACGTGCTTAACCTTAAGCAAAGAGATACTCATGCTTATAGTTAAGTATAGGCTAAAAAATTTTGTTGGAAGCAAATCACAAGCACATTCTTACATACTTCTCTGGGCTGGGCCTAACCATAGTTCTCCTGTTAAAACAGTCTTCTTTTTTTTCCCCCCAACACTTATCCCATCACTGTAATTTCCTTCTTCAATAATTCTCTCCAACTGCTTCATTCCAGTGAAACCAAAGGGAAATGACATTTTCTTCTATGGCAAGTAGATCATAATTGACAACAAACTGTTGGCTTATGCACTGCTCTGCAGGAAGAGGTCGTATCTTTCATTAAGACCAACTAGCCCAGGCTAACTATATAGCCAGGTCTGCCTGATACCTGTCTATCCCTGAAACACTGCCTCTCGTGTATCTTGTGTGATGTAAGTGCTGCTCTGCTCCACTATGCGCAGTGCTGCTTTGCTGGGGTTTTATAGGGGGAAAGCTGATTACTCCGCTAAGCATCTCAGAGCAGAAAAGGAATGCGACGTGCTGCTCCTGCTGCATGGGGCTGCCAAGTAGAGAGTTAATATCTTGCACATGAGCCATTTCACCTACAGCAAGAAGTGAAAGCATGCGACTACACCCAGCGAGTGATCACAGAGCACCCTGCAGGGAATTTGCTTCCATTTCAAAGAGAGAGATCAAAACCCACAAAGAAAAGTTGGGAGGGGGGGGAAGAAAGAGAGAAAGATGCTCCCAGCCTGCTTGTGAGATCAGTGTTGGGCCCAACCTCATAAGCTTTCTGACAGGAAGGGAGAGGTATGGACAGAAGAATGAGAGAGCGCCTTTAGTGCTGATTATTTATGTGCTGGGGTTTGATCCTACACACTGCAGTGAATGGGAGGCTTGCCACCAACTTCAGTGGGAGCAGAAACAAGTCCCATCACCTTGAGGTTCATTGGCTGTCTGCAGAAAGTTTTAGTATGCGTGTCGAAATTAAATATAGGATAATTTGACAGTTTAATGGTGACGTGGTTTTCACATTAAAGAAGACACAAATATATCCTTTGGGTTTTAAGATTCTCTTTTTCCTGGTTGTTTTCTTTTAAAAAGTCTTATGTTTCAAGGGAAGACTGACAAGAATGGGACAGTCGTGTGCTTAACAGCTCAGCCCTGTCCTCCTTCCTTCCCTCCCTCCCTCCTTCCCTCAAGACTCAGTAGTTTAACGCAGTTGGCATTAGAGGTATCATCAAATTAGCCATCCTTTAAGTGCTTCGCTCCTGTGCCAGAAGCAAAATAGGTTGTCCTAATTTGAACCATGCCAAATAGGGCATTTGGCCATGAGAAATTACTGAAGAGCTGGCGGAAAAAAAGAATAAAAACAACCCACACCAAAGCTGAAGCCAATGTCTGTGTATGGGATCTATCCATCAGTCTGAACAGTGAAGAATTGGTCCTGCTCAGCTCCTCAAGTACTTCAGACTCACATGCCTGAGTAAGTGATTTCCAACCCTTTGTCATCGTGTTCACTTAGTTATTAATTATTACATTCTGCTCACTGCAGGCAGCTAATGCCAGTTCACCCTGAGTTTGGGCTCAGAAGCACAACAGGCAAGCGTTAAGTTAAGAACAACTGCCTCTTTCCATCAGCACACAGCTTAACAAAACTACCTGCCTCCAGGTTTTTGGGTTAACTTCTTTAGAACCCCAGAGCACTGCTGGGTGGCAGCTCCTCATGTGGAGCAGAGCAGGATGGGACCATCCTCCTCTCAGGACCCAGCGGTCTGGCAGCTGTGAGCACGGGTGGGAAACGACAGAGTCGATAAGTGCCAGGAGGAACCCAACACCCAGGTATCTTCTTCTGCAGCCACCTCTGGAGACTTTTTGCTAGGTAAGCCCATCATATCTTCCCTCCTGTACCCAGAGGCCTGTG